>NC_051240.1:2790000-2832500 GCF_015220715.1 Pygocentrus nattereri
AGTTTATTGACATTTTCTCTACTTTTAATATTTTTAGCATTATTTTTATATTTTATTCTATTTTTTATATTATTTGTTTTGTGTTTTAGAGTGTTCGTGCTGGACAAAGTGACAGACTTTCTGTTGTTTCTGGGAAAGCTGCTCATAGTGGGGATTGTGGGTAAGTGCTGAGTGCATTTAAATAGAATATACGAATAAAACTGAGGGCCGTTCCACACAAACTAAACCTCACCGAAAAGCAGGAATCTGCACCTGTAGCACAACTTAGAGGAGCTTATTCAGTTAAACTGAGTCCATCTCAGTAGAGCTGTTGTAGAAGGATCTTCTGTTTGTTCAATTTACCCTCCTCTTACACCCAATGTACAAAAAAATAGGCCAAACCCAGAATACACTCTTAAAAGTTGTCTACTTTAAAAAATTACTTCATGTAGTCACAAGCAATTGAACTGGTTTAATTCACAACTACACTGATTGAAAGAATTGTTCATTCAAAGTATTTATTTAGGTTGAATAAAACTAGTTAATTTACTTGTTACCACATTGTCATTTTTTAAAATTACATCTGATGAGGCACTTTACAGTGTAGGATTCACTGTTACCTATAAACATGGATTAAAGTACAGACTAAGGGGGACTTTATATTTGTGGTTTGGTTCTAAAGCAGAGAACAAATATAATTAATAATAGCAATAGTGTTGCATCGGCATCAAGTAAGACCATGATATTTCCATGAGAAGTGCTCTTTTATTGTACACCAGCAGAAAAGGGAAATAGATACTCACAAACTCGCAGGGGAGGTCACCACCAGCCACAGACAACATTAAACAACATGCTGCCTCTACCATGATCCTTGCCTCCAGAGCTCATTAGAGTCAGTAGACAACCAGGAAAATGAAGAAGATCACAGGGTACCGTACTGAGAGAGGCGACTAGCTCAGTGGTATGTGAATCAGACCGCTGGACATGTAGGGGAAGAGAGTTCCAGAGATGAGGATCTAGAAAATGGTTGGTCATCAATACTATAAAGGTTGAACGTGGGAATGGTGAACAAATCGGCTGAAGTCGAGAAGAGAGTTCAGGTGAGTTTATAATGATGGAGGAGATCAGACGGTAAGGAAGGAGTGATGTTGTTAGGAACTTTAACGTAAAGGCGGTACTTTAGAGGAAGCCAGTGGAGATCATAGAGAACAGGCTGAGTGTGCATGAGTGAGACGGTGAGCAGCAGAGTTCTGGACCATCTGAAGCTTGTGAAGGGGGAAGAACTGATGCCTGCAAGGACAGAGTTACAATCGTTTGAACAACTAGATGAAAGCACATATGAGAGCTACAGCAGCAGAGAGAGAGAAGAATGGTCACATGTTGGAAAAACAAACTTTAATAAAAGAACTGACATGGGCGTTGAATGAGAGAGTCGGATCGAAGATGACACCCAGATTTCTGACCTGACAGGACTGCTATATCGTCAAGTGAAAGAGAGTCCTGTTGTGCCTTGTCCTTCTCTTTCTCTTTTTTAGCCTTGGTTTCCTTGTTTTCCTCTGTCCTGTGCTTTTGTTTCAGCCTGACATGTGTCTTTGTTGTCTAGTTTGTGTGCTTTTGTGTTGTTTTGTTAGCTCCTCCCCTGTTCTGCCATGTGTTCAGCCCACACCTGTTTCTTGTTCTTAGCTCCGCCCCTCATTGTTCAGCTGTGTCTAGTCTTGAGTGTTTGTATGTGTTTTAGGGCTGCAACAAACGACTAATTTGATAGTCGAATAATCCATCGATTACTGAAACGGAAAATCGATTATTCAGATTATGAATCACTACATTACCAAATAACTTGTGCCTATTAGCTTTTAAATTTCGCTTGAGGTTGTTTTATGTATTTGCTAACTAACAATGACAACGGTATAGATGAATAACATTCAAGAATTCACTGGTTAAACTTTCCTGCTAACACAAAATATAAAAAAAGAAAACTCCAATTTGTTTTTCCTGTCAGTATTATGCAAAGAAGCAGCAATAAAACATAACAAAAATAAATAGTTTACCTTTAATAAAGTCAATAAAAAATAAATCGAAATTTAAATGGTACATTTAAACAGTGTGGCCTGTGCTCTGTGCGTTCTGCTTTCTGGCTACTATGAAAATGTTCATAGTGAGCGCGAGAAAGTTGCGTAGTGATGTCACCAATTAATAAACTAATAAATTAGTTGCCAACTAATTTGGTCATCGATTTTAGTTAAGTAAGTCGAATAATTGTTGCACTCCTAATTGCACCCTGTATGTATATATGGTACTGTGAGAAAGTTTTAGGCATGTAAGCAGATTTTTAAACACTTTATCTCAGCAGTGAGTTTATCACAATATCCATTAGAATAAAGTCGTATTCATAATTCAAATAAACATCAAAACAATAAAAAGTAACGAGAATTTCTCGGGTCCATATTTTTCCTGGACACCTTCACAGCTGCCACAGAAACTCGTTAATATCATCAATTACATCATGAGCTCAATTTACTGAGCACTGATTGGTCAAACCAGGAGCTGCTTTTTAACTACATATAATACTGGGCTTCCTCAAGGAGAGGCTTGGAAATGGTTAAACACACTCACATCCAGAAAATCACTATTTATTTATATATATAAAATCACTATTAATTTTGTTTATTCAAAAACGAACACTTTTCTCAGCAAATAAACACAAACTACACAAATGAATAGATGGGTGCCTAAGACTTTCGCACAGTACCGTTCCTGCCAAGGACTTCAAAAAGGTCACACTTGCGTCCTGCATTATGTCGTGATCACCGTTACAGAAAGTTGTATTTCATCCAGAGTGTTTCTCAGAAAAACAATATTTGAACCATCTGAGAGGTGGACTTGATCCTGAGACATATGTGAGTGCCATCAGCATAGCAGTAAAAGTCTAGTGACATATGATCCTGCAGCATGTCATGCGTTACCCCGGGCACAAGGAGGACACTGGAGGCAGGATTCACATTTGCAGCTGCTATGTTCTGCCACAGATCTCTTCAAGGGGCATAAATGATGAAGAGCAGTGGTCTGAGGCCAGAACCCTGAGGGACACCTTAAATGACAAGTTGATGAAGTAAACCCAGTGAGAGAAATACATTCTCCAGAGAGAGAGAGCATCTGCAGATGTAAGAAGGTCATCAGTAACCTTAGTCTTGGCAGTACTGACAGAAACCTGACTGTAAAGGTTTGAAAAAATTATTGCTTTCTAAGCAAGCTGTAAACTTGTTCAAAAATTTTCAACAGAAATGGGAGGTTAGAGATTTGCCGGAAGTTATTGACAGTTGAATCAATTTTTTTTAAGAATTGGGGTGACTGCAGCTAGATCATAGGCAGTGGGAACATCGCCAAAAAGCAGTGATCGAGTAACAATCATTGAGCTGAGGAGCCAGAGCAGGTAGACAGGTTAGAATGGTTGGTAGAGGATCGAGGGAGCAGGTGGGTAGAGGCTGTAACAATATCACTATAAATTCCTAAACCTAACCCTAAAATCTGATTGGCTGAGCCGCGATCCGTGATATGACCGCCTCACAACAACTGAATTATGTATTACTAAGCCAAGGAACGAAAAAAAAAACCTGTTCTGTTAATAATTTTTGACACTGATCATATGGACCGTCAAGTGTATTGATGAAGGAAGAACCTGTTTTTTATTTGAACTGAGGCGCTGGCAACTTACGTTCTTAACGAGAACTAATCTGGTTAACAAGGTAACAGGCTAAAATATATCAAACATGCTAAACAACTCCATTATTAACATCACAGGCTTCAATTAAAGTATTTATGAAAGTATTTATGCACTAACTTGCAGTGGCCATTTGGTGACTGGAAGTGCTTATAAAGTCACGCTTTTTAAACAGATGTTCATTGATATGTGATAAAAAAGTTCAACAATTCATGAATTGACCACAGTATATAGAGATGGGCGACCAAACTTTTACATTTACGGCATTTGGCTGACGCTCTTATCCAGAGCGACTTACAATTGGATAATTTTACACAAGTAGGCCAAGGTAGTGTTAGGAGTCTTGCCCAAGGACTCTTAATGGTGTAGTGTAGGGAGTCTTGCCCAGGTGGGGATTGAACCCCAGTCTACAGTGTAGAAGGCAGAGGTGTTAACCACTACACTATCCCAACCACCAAACATTTTCCCCGTTCTTCTCATTTATTCAATTTCTTTAGAAATAACTTATTATTGTGTATTCTATTATATTTTATGTGGGCCGACATGTTGTAAAGCAATAAGCCACTTGAGGCCGTGTGTTACAGTGACATAGGTCTTGCATGATTAATTGGTATGAAATGATAGTTGATCTGCTGAAGTATTTGAGAAAAGTGGTCACTTTTTTCTCTCCTGTCAGGAGTCTGCTGTTTCTTCTTCTTCTCAGGGAAGATAAAGTTTGGGAAGGAAGTGGTTTCATCACTGAACTACTACTGGGTTCCCATTGTGGTGAGTTTAGACACCAGCATTAGCATTACTGATATACTATATTAATACAGGCTACAGCTCAATAAAAAACTAAATAAAATAAAAATTTGTTGTTATTATTATTATTATTATTATTATTAGTAGTAGTAGTAGTAGTAGTAGCATTCATATTTCAGGTCTATGAAATTATTTAGCATTAGCATTATTGATACTGGAATATAACATCTGCAGTATGTAGGTCAATTCTCTTGGATTATTAGCATTAGCATTATTGATATAACAATAACTCTTAGTTCCTGCTGTGTTGTTGTGGTATATCAGGATGTTAAATGCTACTGAATCAGCTGTGCTCATGCTACTGTGAGAAATATTAGCAGGTTGTTTCACTGCAGGGTGTGTTTCTCTCCAGACGGTGGTGTTTGGCGCCTACATCATTGCCAGTGGCTTCTTCAGCGTCTACGCCATGTGTGTGGACACTATGCTCCTGTGCTTCTGTGAGTGTTAATGCTTTATATATTCTGGCAGAGAAAATGCAGCACCCAAAACCTTCTGAATACAAAAAAAAAAATACAGTGAGCTAAAATATCAGCCCACTGCAAGCCAAACGTTTAGGGCCGCCTCACCATCTTTTACAATTTTACTTTTCTGTAAAGTAAGAAAAATTCCTGTAATAGTTTAGTGATTATAAATCAGTTCTGTTGCTTATCTTCAACTCTAATGCTGCGTTTACATAACAATGTTCAAAAATGTGCATGACTGACCTCTGACAACAATGGAAATTTGATTGATTATGTAAGGAGAAATAAGGCTTCTTTGCTATTCTGATGTTTAGGTGTATAATTTAGCTTCTCAAAAAAAAAAAAAGGTTAATGGAACTCTTAAGAGAACGTTCTGTCGACTGCTGTGATTCGCTGCTACTTCTGCTGGTGGCACTAATATAGGTACAAATATTTAGGGGGGTGAGACTGTTTTCCTTTAAATATACCAGATTAGATTAATATAGTAACTTGATGTTAATCAGAAAGGAAAGTTTGACCATTTGGTTTCAAAACACTTTGAAAAGCTACATATTGTAGCATTGGCAGAAGAAAAAACAGGGGTGGCCATGATTCTGGAATAACAAGTGCTCTTTATTGAACACACCAGCAGAACACACAATAATATATAATATTTTTGAATGGTAATATGCATGGCAAAACATACCGCCAGCACAAACAATCGCTGTTTACGTCAGACATTATCGATGACGAGACTGGCCACTGCTTGAAATATGAATGGGAACGCTTGTAATGCTCAACATTTCCTACTGCACATGCATTTCACTGGCCTAAACCTATTGGAGTGAAACAGCAGATAGGTAGGTAGGTAGGTAGGTAGGTAGGTAGGTAGATAGATACTATCTATCTATCTATCTATCTATCTATCTATCTATCTATCTATCTATCTATCTATCTACAGGTATATGTACAAATAGAAAAAACACAACACTCTATGATAATATCTATAAGATGAGAGACGCAGTGCAATAATGACTGTACCAAAATTTACAGATGACGGCATATAATAACCATAGAATGAATAAATAAATGTGCAAATATTGTACCCAATAAAGTGTCTAAGGCAGATGTAAATCTGCAGCTACACAGCCAGACCCTTTTCAGCAGAGCAAACAAGAGGTGTCCTAGAGGGTGGGAGTTCACCTCTAGCCACCGGCTTTACCCTGACGGTAAAGTATGATGGTGATATAACCAATAGAACACTGTGAAAATGATCAATATATCATCCCAGCTGTAATTGTACCCAGTATAACATGCCTTCTGTGGTGTTCTCCTGCCTTTTTGACTGGTTTTATCCACTTCACTCTGTATGTGCTGAGGCTTTATGCTCACTGTAACACGCCCCACTCTTATCTTCTCTTTTCAATTGTGAGCTCTTTTCACCTGGCTTTGAGTGTAATCCTTTTCTCTATTTCTCTTTCTCTCTATCATCTCACTCTTCTTGCACTGCTGCCTCTGTGCCACCTCCCCGCTCTCGTTATAAACTACTAACGCAAAAACCACGACAGCCCAAACTCACCGGGCCGACGGACTTGGTGAGGAATGACGGCCTACTCAAACGGCCACCAGGAAAGTGGAGGAGGTGACAGCCAACTGTTACCAACCAATCATACGTGCACAGTTGGAACATAAACACATAATCACAATAATGTTAAAAATCTAAGTTACAGCTGCTGTTACTGATAGAAAGTAGGTCAAACAAAACTAAAAAGCAATAAACTATGAGTTGAGAATACTGTGAGAGCACCCCCTGCTGTTTATCAGAGCATCGCTGCTCCCCAGTTTCAGTCTCCATTTCCCAAGCGTTTTAGCTGAGCGCACTAATGGTATTCCTCCTAATAAACAGACACATGTTCAGTTCTGTCTTCTCATTATTAATCGCCATCACTGTAATATTTGATCAACATTAACATTTTACAGCATTTTACAGTATAAATAAATGTAGCGTCATTATGTTAGTAGTAAATTATGCTGCCTGACACAGCTGCCTAAAGACAATAGAAACAGATGCTTAAACAGAAGTTAGGACACTGTTGGTGTGTATCCTAAAGCTCTAATCATAGTGAGAGTGGGTTAGAGGTTTACACTGTTACTGTTCACTGTTGAGCTGATTTTGGTTCTAATTTAATGGTTGTTCCTTCAGTGGAGGATCTGGAGCGCAATGATGGATCTGAAGAGAGGCCGTACTTCATGTCCAAGAGTCTCCAGAAGATACTGAATAAAAAAAATAAATTTATGACCAAATAACCCTCCAGAGAGCACAGACAAAGGAGAAAAGCAGGAGGAGAAAGAGGGAGAACTTAGTAATCAGAAAAGGTTTTATTTGTATTAACAGTGTGTTCTTTAATATTCATCTTTTCTGACTGTAAATGTAACTTTTGTTACTGTTTGTTTACCTTTTTCCCATTGTTGTTTTATTGTATGCTGTCCCATCTGAGTTTTGAGTATCAAAACGTTCAAAATATGTTACAAATACAAATCATAAGCTAAACTTAATTTTTCACAAAGATTGTAACTCATTCTGATATAAATTTATTTTCCCATGTAATTTTTTTTCTATTTGCTGATATGTTTTTTTTGCATTACAAAACTTTCTTTTGCTTCTGATTTTTGGCACTTTTTAACAGGGGGTGGGTCTTAGAAGAGGGCGCTCACCTGCACTTTCTATTGGTCAAACTGATTTGGAGTGACAGGTCTTCTGAACATGTAGGTGGGCAGCACTAACAAGTATAACTTGGATTAAATCAAGATTTATCTATGAATTCTGTAGCACCAAATGTTATGATTACATTTAAAGCATTATTTTGATTCTGGATTAATTTTCCAGTAAATCTAAATTAAATTTAATCTTGTTGCACCGTTACTTTAAACCAGGGTGTCCAATCTTGTCCACAAAAGGCCAGTGTAGTGGCAGGTTTTTACTCCAAACAAGCTGAAGTTCACTTGATTATACTGTAATCTGTTGGTCTTTGTCTTCATAGATTTCATTAGGTGACTTCGTGCTTTATTGTAGTGAAAACCTGCAGCCACACCGGCCCTCTGTGGATAAGATTGTGAATTTAAACTTCTTATTTTGATGGTTTAATTTACAGATGTGTTTTTAAAAATGATTGTACTATGCAAAACAGAAAATCTCTCTCTCTGTGTAAAACTATATTAATACACTACATTTCCAAAAATATTCACTCATCTGCCTTCACACGCATCTGACTGACATCCCATTCTTAATCCATAGGGTTTAATATGATGTTGGCCCACCCTTTGCAGCTATAACAGCTTCAATTCTTCTGCGAAGGCTTTCCACAAGGGTTAGGTTTGTGTTTATGGGAATTTTTGAGCGTTCTTCCAGAATCGCAATTGTGAGGTCAGGCACTGATGTTGGACGAGAAGGGCTGGTCTCACCTTCTCTGCTCTAATTCATCCCAAAGGTGTTCTATGGGGTTGAGGTCAGGACTCTGTGCAGGCCAATCAAGTTCTTCCACACCAAACTCGCTCACCCATGTCTTTATGGACCTGCTTTGTGCACTGGTGTGCAGTCATGTTGGAACAGGAAGGGGCCGTCCCCAAACTGTTCCCAGAAAGTTGGGAGCATGAAATTGTCCAGAATCTCTTGGTGCTGAAGCATTAAGAGTTCCTTTCACTGGATCTAAGGGGCCGAACCCAACTCCTGAAAAACAACCCCACACCATAATCCCCCCTCCAGAGTGCTTGATTCTCCTTCTATTCAATGAAATAGAAGAAAATAAACATGGCAGTGGATCTAAACAATGCACTCTTTACAGTTATAAACTATGTAATGAGTAAATGAAGTAAACAGCTGAAGACAGACTAAATAAACTCAAGATATGAACATGACCTTGTTAAACTAGTTGATCCAGGATGACAAGCTTAGCAGATAGCTAGCTAGCATTAGATACCGGAAAGTTTACCAATATTCTTTGTAAGAACTAAGTAAGAGTACATCTTTTACTGTGGCTTACAGAGTAACATACAGAGAATCTGTATTTTAAATATTCTGATTCAAATTAGACAGGTTTATTGTACATAGTAAGCGGGATTCTTAGTGCTGAATAAACAGCGGCCCCTGCTGATGCAGAGCCTCCGGCTCTAATAATAGATTGTTTAAACGTCTGAATTCACTCTTTGCCTGTGTGCCTAGTTTACTCTTAAAAATGAAAAAAGTACATTCTAATCACAGAGAGTGTGGACAGTAATGTTATTGTCAATCAAAAAGACGGCTGCTTAAGGCCGTGGCTGCTCAGCATGAACTGCCCACAGCATAACACGTCCTACTGAGTGGTGCTCTGAGTTCAGCACTGTATATATCTGCATATCTAATTTTATGAGCATCATTTGTGAAAGTTCTTAATATAATACACGTTAATGGGTCCTATGTCAATGGGAGGCAAATCCAGCCAAAAAGATTTAAATAATAAAATGTAAATGCAAACCAAACAGCCTCAGAGAAAAGGTATCAGACCAAACAGCCTCAGAGAAAAGGTATCAGACCAAACAGCCTCAGAGAAAAGGTATCAGACCAAACGGCCTCAGAGAAAAGGTATCAGACCAAACGGCCTCAGAAAAAAGGTATCAGACCAAACGGGCTCAGAGAAAAGGTATCAGACCAAACGGGCTCAGAGAAAAGGTATCAGACCAAACGGGCTCAGAGAAAAGGTATCAGACCAAACGGCCTCAGAGAAAAGGTATCAGACCAAACGGCCTCAGAGAAAAGGTATCAGACCAAACGGCCTCAGAGAAAAGGTATCAGACCAAACGGCCTCAGAGAAAAGGTATCAGACCAAACGGCCTCAGAGAAAAGGTATCAGACGAAGCGCAAGCCTAGAGCATATACTGGTTCATATAACTTAGAAAACTATTGTGAGTGTAAGGGATCTGGGGATCTTGACCACCAAACTATATTTACCGGGGGATCTTGCCTTTCCAACTATAGGCTAATTAATGGTATTTTATAAGAATCAGAAATATAATTATTACAGAAGTTAGTTTAAAATGTGCCAGCGTGTAGATGTTCTTTTGTGCCTAGAGCTTATCTGTGTGATGGTCAAGGTCGTCTGGCTCAAGGGAAGCTTTCAGAGTCAGGCTCTACACACACACACACACACACACACACAGACACCCTTACACACACACACACTCACACATCCACATACAGACAAACACATACGCACCCACACACATTCACACACACACACACACATATACATCCACAGACACACCCACACACCCACACAGACACACACACACCCTCACACCCACACATACACACACGCAAACACACACACTCACACACCCACATACACACACACACACACACACACACACACACACACACACACACACACACACACACACACACACCAGGCCCGTAGCCAGCATTGTGATGGGGGGGGGGTCTTTTTCCCCCAAAAGTGGACTTCATTTGGCTCTCTACTCCAATGCCCCCTAAATACACGAGCACACTTCAAACCTTTTAATTTAGACATATTTTATTCATTATAAGTTTGTTGTGAGTCTGTTGCTGCTGTCCTTATTTGTTCGTCTGTTGCTCCCCACTGTTAACATAAATTTGATATAAATGTAAGTGTTACTCAAACTTCCTACATCTGTGATGTGTCTTCATTGTCTGTCTCTGTTGCTCACCTCAGTTGTCTGTTGCTTTGTTCCATTGTCTCTGTTGCTGCCCTCCATTGTCTGTCTCTGATGTTGCTGTCCTTTATTGCCTATCTCTCTACTGTTGACATAAATAGATAAGAATTACTTCATGAGGTACACTATCGGTATGGTCATTAAAACTTAAACATGAATTAATAATGATATAAATTGAAGTGTTCCATCTTATTCAAATCTTCCTACAGCTGTGCTGGGACTTCATTGTCTCTCTCTGTTGCTCACCTAGGTCTGTTGTTGCTCTCCCTCCTCTGTATCTCTGTTGCTGTCTGTCTCTGTTGCTTTTCTTCATTGTCTGTCTATTTTTCCTCTCCATCTTTTGTATCTCGCCTTCTTTTTCTTTATTTTTTAATTGGGTCTTGCCTTCACTGTCTGTCTGTTTTTCCTCTCCTTTAGGGTCATTTTATGGGAAATCGGACACTTTGGAACTCAACCCACAGAGATTTTCATCAAACTTTGTGTGCCTTTTTAGTAGCAATGTAGAACCCCAGAACTGCATTTGCATGAATCTGCCACTAATATAAAGGGAGAAATGGACTAAGAATGTTTTAAGTAAGAGGGTAGGGCACTACACATTCAACCTTGATTATGTCAATTTAAATTACAAACAGATGGTTTTGATGCTGTTTGAAAGCTCTTTTCTGGCTCTACAGAGTACACAAACAACATTGAACTCAACAGTTGGGCCCTTTTTAGTGGCAAGGTAGAACTCCAAAACTGCATTTGCATGAATCTGGCACTAATATTTCAGAGGTTGTTCATGACATTGCAGGCTATGTGTGGAAAAGATATTGACCGTTTTAAAATAGTTTTTTTATATTCAGATTTTGGATTTTAATATCTCATAATTTATATTCGGCTAACTGTTGAGTTTCACTGCTACTAGCTGTTGATAGCTCACCCTCCAAATGCTGACCCACTGAATAAATACAGCAAAATAATAAATTTAAAAACATTTCCATATTTAACCCCTTTTTTACACCTCTATACTGTATTTTATTTACTATGGCCTTAGGAGCAACAGGCATGTTGAGAGTAAAATACACCCTAGCTTGATCATCAGCATTGCAAAGTGAGTGACTGAATGTTGTTGTCACTTAACCTACATTTCTTAAAAATCAACTAAAATCCAGACTTTGGAGTTATCTGAATAATAACACTAATAATCCGGTGTTACATGTACAATATACTATTGGGCTAAGCCGAGCCCGGCACTGTTAACGCAGGGGAGTTGTAGAAGCCCTGCACTCAGCAGCAGCAGTTTACCGATTTTGGGCCTTTTTTTGAACAAGTCACCAATGTTTTGGGACAATGTTGCCGCCGATTTCTTCCGTTTTCGCTCCTTGTCTTCTTTTTTACCCATTTTCTCAAGTAACTTAAAGCCCTGATTCTTATTCTTTCCACTAGCTAACAACAGAAATGGGGGAATTACCACCACCTACTGGATTGGTGTAAAACAGTCTGAACAAAATGTGTAAAGAGAAACATTAACCATTTTTCTTACTCCTCACTTCTCTGAGTCTACTTTTCTTTTTTATTAGTCTGGATGTGATATTGTAAATTAAGATTTGATGTATATTCAGTGATGTATAATCCTGAGATTAACAATTCATTCATTGAATAGCCTACCTATCTTGGGGGGCATGTGTGTACGGGGGGAGGGGGCGAGGGGGTGGCGCGGGGGGTGGGGGGGTCGAACGAACCCTTCGATCCCCCCTGGCTACGGGCCTGCACACATACACACACACATACCTTTGTGAAAACTTACCCACGCGTAGATTAGTGGGGCGACTGTCACTTCAATTGACGACATTTCAACCCTTATTGACGATGAGGGTCTGTCTGGTGTGGGTTATTAAATAGATTAGAGATTTCTGTGACTGGACGCTATTTTTGCAATGTTCAAGGCTGTTTCTATCAAGGGAACGGGAAGATGTCATGTACAGCTTTAGGATCCACTAAGTCTACACATCACACACACACACACACACACACACACACACACACACACACACACACACACACACACACACACACACACACACACACCTTTAACCTCAATTGATTACACTTCATCTTTAGCTTTAGGTAGTATAAAAATCAGGTATTACAATGTTCTTATGTGTGTTACAGTGCATGTTTTCTGAGTGTGCTGTCAGGTCGTTCATCTCTGTAGGCCCTGGTACGAGTGCTTGTCTCTCTGGCTAATGCTGATTGGGTGAAGAAGGTCACTTCAGATACGCGAGGTTGTTATAAATTCTTTTGGTAAAACCTTAAGAGTTAGTTCGGGCAGGAGCACAGAGAGTTGAGACTTGGAGAGATAAGCGGGAACTCATTGTCTTGGGAGATGGGAGAAAGAGTGAACCCAAGTCCACACTCAGGTTTACTGGGGTGATTCATGCCCTAAAGGCTCTCAAGCCTTTTTTTTCCATTTTATTTCACTTTTGTTAAACTTCTCATATTTAGCATGATTTTTCTGTCTTGATTTCTATTTTTCATATTTCCTTCATTATCATAAAAATGGTTTTGTCCAGTGGTTTCATCCAGTAAACTGGCAGAACTCCTTTTAAACTCAGACTGGGTTTTTTTACACCACAACAGACATTTTTCCATTTTCTCAATCTCACATGTGTCTCGATATAAATGCCAGTATAACATTTGGTATAAAACATTTGGTTTGACGGAGTTTGGTCATGTTCAGTTTCACCAGATCTGAGACAGTGGTTTTCGAAATTGTTTAGCTTGAGGAATAATGCCATTCTGACTCTGAGGTCTGAGGATGTCCTAAAATGTGGGGTGTAGCCCCAGCTAGTGCTAATTAACA
Source organism: Pygocentrus nattereri (assembly GCF_015220715.1). Classification (NCBI taxonomy): domain Eukaryota; kingdom Metazoa; phylum Chordata; class Actinopteri; order Characiformes; family Serrasalmidae; genus Pygocentrus; species Pygocentrus nattereri. The sequence continues at coordinate 2,803,511 of NC_051240.1, forward strand.
TACGTTTGCATGTTGGTCAATTTGAAAAAGAAAAGTAAAGTGGCAAATGAAAAGTAAATCTCCAGCAGGTGGCGCCGATATTCGTTTGCATTTGTCTTTGCATTCTGACACTTAAAATTCATCCGTGCCGAAAACTGAATCACAAACTCTCACTTTGCGGTTGATTCATCCATTTTGCATTTTCATTTAAATTTTGTCAGATATGCAGCTTTTTGCTATGAAAAAGAAATAAGATTGTAAACATTGCATTTTGATCTTAGTTTTGACACGTTTTCTACATTTCATGAAGAAAAAGTGAAGCCAATGTGAAGCTTGGATTTTCTTTTCTCTATTAGCTTTTTCATTTTAGATATGGCCATGAAATACCAGAATAACAACTCAAATAAAATGAAAGATACATTTTTATTTATTTTTATTTTTGTCATAAATTACTCATGCTTATGTGAAAAGTGAGATTGGAAATGCAGGTATTTCATTTCGTTTTCAATTTTAGCAGGATATTTGCACAGATGTTTAGAAAAGGAAATGGTAAAAAGACGTTTGTATTTACATTTATTTGTATTATTTTCATTTTAATTTCTTTTTTGGCTGGATTTGCCTCCCATACTCTGTCAACCTGTATGAAAGAATATAATAATAATCGTTTTTAGGAGATTTATTCTACAACCCCAATTCCAGTGAAGTTGGGACGTTGTGTAAAACATTAAAAACAGAACACGATGATTTGCAAATCCTTTTCAACCCGTATTCAATTAAATACACTACAAAGAGATATTTAATGTTCAAACGGATAAACTTTATTGTTTTTTGCAAATATTCACTCATTTTGAATTTGATGCCTGCAACACATTCCAAAGATGTTGGGACAGAGGCAACAAAAGACTGGGAAAGTTGAGGAATGCTCAAAAAACACCTGTTTGGAACATTCCACAGGTGAACAGGTTCATTGGAAACAGGTGAGTGTTTCTGCACAACCCCTGCACTCCAAACGCCAGAGGACAAAGCAGACTCTTTTAAGTGCCACCATCTCTTTGATCTTCAACACATTGATCAGGAGGTGGTTTCTCAGACACCTGGGTCAGTTCTCTGTACTCTCTGTCATCCTCATCTGTAATGAGTCAGAAGATTGCTAAGTCATCAGAGAACTTCTGTAGATGGAGTTTGGTTAGCTGTACATGAAGTCTGCAGTGTACAGGGTGGAGTACAGTGTCAGGGCTGTTCCCTGAAGGGCCCCCTGTGCTACTGACCACCATGTCAGACCTGTGTCGGTCCTGTGCCCTCACATAAAATGGTCAGTTGGTGAGATCAAAGTGCCCATTTTGTTAGGTGGTGATCCACCAGTGTTCTCCAGCTTGTTCCTAAGAAGTCTAGGCTATATGGTGTTAAAAACACTGGAGAAATCAAAGAACATGATTCTCACACTGCTCCCAGGCTTTGCTTCCTTGCAGTGACTCGTGACCTTCTGCAAGCCTATAGGGGGAAGGTGGGCCATAGGCTAGAAGAGCTACAGACCTATGAATTCACTATAGCCCCCCATGCGGGTGAACAACATGGTAACACTGATGCCCTATCATAACCCATGTGGTGAACACATATACAAGTACTGTGAGCACCAAGTTGGCAGAGAGCAGGAGCTGAGACAAGGTGAGGGCATACAGGTTGAGGTAGCATGCGAGGCAACCATACAAAGCTATGCTATACTATGAGAGATGGACAGCAGTGAGTGGGCTGATTAACAAATGCAGGATCCAGACTTGCAGCCAGTGCCACAGTCATTTAGGGCACAATAACAGACCTACTGGGAGGTGTTGGTGATCATGTCTCCATACACAAAGGGACTGTGGGCCAAATTTGACACCCTTTGCTTAGAGGATGTTCTACATGTAGCCAGTGAAGCCTGTGCCTGGCTACGAGTGTGTTGCGAGTCTTGACAGCAACCATAGTCAAGGTGATGCGTTGTCTCCTCCCCCCGCCCTTTATGGAAGCGCCAGGTGGATACAATTAGGTGTGAGCATTAGCTTTAGCATATATATACGTACGATGGTACTGGGTGTAGGCATATCCTTACTTTGCTGCAGTCTGTTGTGACTTGGCTGATGGTCATCAAACGGTGTGCTGGTCTAGGCAACCTTCTCTCCCCATTCTGTGTCGACGGTGTGTTGGCGCAGAGCTCTTGGAAAGAGCTTAAACGCTGTAGCTATTTGTTGCGGCTTCACTGCATTTTATCACTCCTGTAATCTGGCAAGTATTATTTGTTAGTTTTGGGAAAACATTGTTGGCTGTGGGGTGTCCTGTGGGTCTAGTGGTCAGAGCAATTGTGAAATTCTAATTGTGTCTCTTCTTTTGATAGGACATTTGGATGCCTCCCTTTCTGTCTGTTTGGCACCTTACTTGATGTGGTGTGAGTTCACGTGCACTGCACTTTTGCTTGCGTGTGTGTGGGTGTGTGTATTGGAGACTTTAGAATACAGACAGGGCTAGGCCATCTGTAATTGGACACCCCCGGCCAGTATTCCAGTTCTTTGGAGCTTCCATATTTCTTTATTATATTTTGTATGTTTTCTTCTGTACTGTGTCTTTGCTAAATTTTTAAATAGTATTAATAAACGAATGATTTTATAGGTGGGTTGTGAATAAACCTTTCTGATTACCTCAATCCACATCTCTGGATATTTATTCAGGTTTACCTGTGTGTCTAGGTGCCTTTATTGGCTTAGATTGACAGATGTCCTGGGGTGAAATTCCCCAGGTGGCGTAGTCGGGTTTGCTATATTACTACGGGCCACATTTGTGGCGTAGTCGGCAGGATGGTCGAGTCCGCCAAATTGCCTATGCTAGCTGTAGCCTTCACCCCAATGAGAAAAGGTATAGCTCAATGAAGCTTGAGTTTCTGGGTCTGAAGTGGGCCATGACTGAAAAGTTTAGGGAATACCTGTGGGGCCAGCAGTGTGTGGTGTGGACAGACAACAATCCGTTGAGCCATTTGGATACTAGTTGGGGGCCACCGAGCAATGGTGGGTGGCTCAGTTGTCGGCATTCCATTATACTGTTCGGTATCGGCCAGGACGAACAAACAAAAATGCAGACTCATTATCCCAGCAGTGTTCATCGGCTTTAGCGGTGCCTTTGGAACCAGCCACAGGAGGGTTGTCCTTACCGTTCACTCAATATCATGCTTCTGTACAATGCTTCTGTACAAACTGGAAGTCATGAGGTGCCTTATTGATGATCATTCCAGAGTATTTCCGACTCCCATGGATGATTTCACGCAACCCATCCCATGAGTGCTTCTCCACAAAGAACTGGGAGGGGACGTCTTCCATCTCTACAACCTCAGTGCTGTCTGAAAGGTCATCTACTGCAGTCATCTTGACAGCTGCTAAACTGAGCACAGGAACAAGACATAAGTAAAAATTTAACAACAGCAGGCTATGGGGAGAGTTGAGGCACAACCAGTGGCTCAGTATGCAACCTTTTGCTTTTCCCTCTCGTACCCCTGCTGAGTTGAAGCAACTACAAGAGGCTGATTTGGGTATTGGTGCATTTCTACCCTTCTGGCAGGAGCAGAGGTTGCCCAGTCGATTAGTCCGGGAAGGGTTACCTGCTCGAACGCAAGGTCTTTTGTGTCAGTGGGAGAGAATAGTTGCTGTTGATGGACTGTTGCATCGTAGGTTACTCAAACCAGAAGGGGGAGAAGAGGTTTTTCAGCTGTTACTCCCTGAAAGTTTACAGGAGGAGGTTTTACATCAACTCCATGATAATTTTGGCCACCAAGGTGTAGAGCGCACCACCAGATTGGTAAGAGAAAGATGTTACTGGCCAGGGATGGCTAGTGATATTAAACAATGGTGTCAGAAATGTACTCTTGTGTACTCTTGCCAAACCCCCACAAGTGAGACCCCGGGCCCCTTTAGGGCACCTGTTAGCTTCAAGGCCAAATGAGGTTGTGGCTATTGACTTTTCCTTCCTAGAGCCTGCTAGGGATGGCACTGAACAGGTTTTGGTGTTAACTGATGTTTTCTCTAAGTTTACTCTAGTTGTACCGACACGTGATCAGAGGGCATCTACGGTGGCAAGTGTGGTTTTATCGGTATGGGGTTCCAGCCCAGTTGCATTCCGACTGCGGTCAGAGTTTTGAGAGTGCTCTTGTACACCTTTGTGATCTCTACGGGGTCCAGAAGACTCATACTACCTCCTACCACCCTCAAGGTAATGGCCAATGCGAGCGATGCATAACCTGTTACGTACCTTGTCCCATGAGCAGAAAACCCGCTGGCCTGATTATTTGCCTCAGCTTGTGTTCAGTTATAACTCTGCTGTTCATCAGTCTACAGGGGAATCTCCTCACTTTCTGATGTTTGGGCAGGAGCCTCGGCTCCCAATAGATTTTCTGCTAGGTAGAGTGGAGGCAGTAGAGGGTGGGGGAATCTGTGACTGGGTTCAGGAGCATCAGCGGCGCCTTCAAGTGGCTTTTGAAGGGGCAAGGGAAAGACGGCAAGCTGCAGCCCAATGTAGGAAGGAACGCTATGACCAGTTTGTGAAGCCCAACACATTGGAAGTGGGACAGTTGGTTTATGTGTGGGACAACTCTGTTCGAGGGCGTAATAAGTTCCAGGATGCTTGGAGTGCAGTTCTCCATAAGGTAGTGAGGGCACCGGAACCTGGTGGGGTGGTATATTCTGTGTCCCCATTGCAAGACCCTGACAGAGTGCAACAAGTACATCGAGTGATGTTGAAGCCTGTATGCAGTTAGCACGCTTCTAAGTGGATTTGAAGCTTCAGTTACATGTTAGCTACATTAGCTTTGTAGCTCCAGTGCTAAAGGTAAAGAAGCAAACATATTTTGGCTCATCGGCTACATTTAGGGTAAGGGAGGAGGGTCGCTGTCAATCAGTTTTCTTGGAAAAGTATCACTAGCAAGTTGTGTTAGCATGTTATTAAGTGGTGGTGACGCTGCGGTTATTGTTCAGTTCAGTGAGGAGATGTTCAGAAACACTAGTGTAATTGATGGCAGCTCTAAGCATTTTGGGACAGAAACTCGCAGACGCGCTAGAAACCATTTAAATCTATGAACTTTCTCGGCCGTTAAGTGGACGCCTCTGTTAGCCGTTAGCTGTGTTGGCGAGAGGGAGTCTGTGTTGTGTTCAGTGTGAATGTTTCAAATGAACCGTACTGTAGGTGATGGACTCGTGCCTAATTATTATCGTGAATTATCGTCATTTTGGAGAATGCACTAATAAAGAGTTTAGTGTTGCGATGTTTACATGAAATAAAAACAAGCAAAAAAGAGAACCCTGGTTTACATGAGTTACCAGCTATAGGGCCAAACCATGAAGTGAAATTATTTAATATAAAAAGGTGAAAAAAGAATCTAACATTGTGAGTAAAATTGATTGTTTTTATTTACTATGTTAAAAATGGATCTTGCAGTACCACAACTGGATTTGCGAGTGAAACTGAGAGTAATGAAAATAGTTGACGCTGCCAAAAGTTGGTGCACTTTAAGCTCACATGCGCAGAATTGTGTAGCATCTAAGCATGTAGGACTAAATTGGGACTAATTGGGACTAATGGGACAAATTAGGACTAAAGAAAGAGAGTTTTTGTGATCGGGCCCTGGTTGCTAAGCTAAACACGGAGATGCAACTAATGGTAACAAGTGGATGGATTGAGCAAGTAACAAGTAACAGTAGCAAGTAACATGGATTGAGCCACTTTTCAAAGAGACTCTGGGTGTTAATTTTATAATTAGAACTTTATTCTGGATATTAATTTAATTATAATACTTAATTTTATTAAACCTTCATTCCGGAGGTTAATTTTAGTGTCCGATTTGAACAGACGTTTATCCTGTAAGAGCTTCACAACTTCTGACATCGTCCACTGTTTTGGTCACTCTGCTGTGTTTGTGGTGAATATTCAGCCTTCTGTGCGATTGTGTGTGTGTGTGTTTCTGCTACTTTTTTTAAAAGAAAACTAAAACTGACTGAAAACTAAACTAAAATCTAAACCTGAAACTAAACTGAAAACTAAAACTGACTGAAAATTAAAATAAATTCTAAAACTGAAACTAAACCGAAAACTAAAACTGAAACTAAACTGAAAGCTAAAACTAAACAGAAAACTAAAAACTAACTGAAAATAAACTAAAAACTAAACCAAAAACTGAAACTGAAAATAAACCCGAAAACTAAAACTAAATGGAAAAACTAAAACTTAAACTAAGATGAAAACTAAAACTGACTAAAAATAAACTAAAACTAAACCAAAAACTAAAACTGAAACTTTCTGAAGAACTAAAATTAGCTGACACTAAACTAAAAAGTAAAACAAACTAAACTGAAAACAAAAACTGACAGAAACTAATTAAATAACTAATTGACTTTCTGTATATTACCGTAATTTTCAGACTATTGCGCGCACCTGAATATAAGCCGCAACCACTAACTTTAAAAAGACAAAAAAAATTGAACATATATAGGCTGCGCTTGTCTATAAGCCCCAGGTGTCCACGTTGTAACATGAGATATTTACACACAAAGATGTTACACAGAAAGATTTTTGTTACAGTGCCTGTAACATGGCTGGTTAAAAAAAAAAAATACAGTAGCCTACCAGGAATTGTTTTGGCTTTCAGTCAGATCTGCACGGTGGAAACACCTTGGCCGTGTGTTCACCCAGTCTTCAAGAACGTTTTCAAGTTTGGGCCATCTGCTTTTCTTACCTTTGAAAGCTTCTGTCATCTTTTTGCATTGAGTCAGTTCTTCACGCTGCCGTCTCCAACGTCTCACCATCGATTCATTGATGCCAAGCTTACGTGCAGCAGCTCTATTTCCTTCTTCGACAGCCAGATCGATCACCTTTAACTTGAAAGCTGCATCATATGTATTTCTTCGTGTGTTTTCCATGATGAGGGTGTGTGCATGAAGTGCAAAGTGACTGATCTGAATGGTAATTTCATTGGTCTGATGTGACGAGGCTTAATGTTTTGGTGGCATGAAGCTCGTTAGCCCGTAAAAATCCATAAATTAGCCCCATCATTGTTTAAGCCGCAGCGTTCAAAGCATGTGAAAAAGGTAGCGGCTTATAGTCTGGAAATTACGGTAAATAAACTTAATTCATTTCATTAGAGCATTCATTTTGAATGTTCTACAGCTTTCTCAATCAGAATCTTCTTCACTTCTCTTTATCGTTCTTACATTTCTACAGTTTTATTAACAGCTTGAAAGCTCTGAAGATGCTCTGGACGAGCAGATTATAGTCATTTAAATGAGTATAAAACCAGATTAAATGTCTATTCTAAAACATTTTGAACTGTAGTGTGTAATATAAAAGTGTTTGTTACTCTAAATGACAGCAGTAGAAGAATTTTAAATATTCACTATCATCATGAAATTAATCAGCACTGATTCTCTGAGAAGGTCCATTTCAGCAGGTTCCTCAGTCAGGCTCTGATTAATCGTGATGGCTCCAGAGAGAACCAGAGAGAAGGACAAAGACAAAGGAGGAAAGCAGGAGAAGAAAGTGGGAGAACTCGGTGATCAGAGATGGGTTTATTTGTATTAACTGTGTGAACTTCAGTCAGGTCACTTTATAGTTCATTCTGACCAGGTGGTTCAGGGAGTGCAGTGTGTGTAATTGTGAGTATTGGGCTGTTTCATTGTTACTGAGTATTACATTTGCATTTTCAGGTTAAATTCTTTTATACATGTCTGTTCTGACTGTATATTTGGTTTGTTTACCTTTTTCTCACATGTTGTTTGTGTTTTAATGCCTGCAGTCCAGTCTGAGTTTACCTTACAGCAGCCTCGCAACACCAGTATTTCATTTCAGTATGTAATCTATATGTATATTGATAATCTGTAGGTTAGGAGTGATTGATCAGGCCGCTGAACTCATGATCATGAAAGTAAGGTAGGTAATGTAAGTAAGGAGGTAATGTTCACACTATTGATAAAAAGTGTATAAAAGACAGCAGTTCTGAAAACATCGTGAACATTTAAAAAAAAATAATTAATGTTATTATTGTTGTAATTATTCTTCTTAATATATTTGTTTAATGTTAGATTTGGGTGAAACCTGTGTTTCTCAAGCTGTTCACTGATTGGCTGGTTTTCGGGAATGGCTGGGGTTTTGGCGCATCCACAACAGAAGAAAGAGTTGCCAAGACAACAAACAAAAAAATGCAGCAGTGAAGCCTGGACTGCAACTTAAAGATTATAAAGATCATGAAAAACATAAAATATTTAATAATGCTGGCCACTTTCAGCTCAGACCCCTCCCTTCGTTATCCTGTCGTCCCTCATCCCACGCCTTCCTTCATCCCCCCTTCTTTCCTCTTCTCTTGTTTTCTGTACATCTATTTTTCTCTCTCTCCTTTTACACCCTTTTTCATCCCCTCCATACCTGCCACCTCAATAAATCGCACCTCCATGTTCCATGTTACCTGCTTCACCAACCCAGTCCTTGCCTGCTTCATTCTTTCATTGCTTCATTGCCTTTAACTGTTCCATTGTCCTCGATTCCTCCTCCTATTTCTTCCAGCCTGCCCCCACTTCTCCTCTCGCCTCCTTCTGTCAATCCTGAAGCTTCCGGGCTTGCCCTCTTTCCCATCTACTGGAACATTGTTTGACCTGTCTTCTCTTCTAGACAACACCCATCACTGCATGTTCTCGCCTCCAGCTGTGGATGGGGAGGAATTCTGCTTCTCTGAAGTAACCGCATGCCTACTTGCCATGATGCTGTGACCCAATGGCAAACCTAATAGGCACACGTCATTTGTCGCGAAAGTCTCAAGCCAAAAACAGTGGTCTGGTTGGCTAAGTCATTCAGCCCTGCCTTTGGGGACAGATTGCCTCCACCCACTCCTACAGGTGCTACCAGAATCTGGAACCACATCATTACCTCTTCAAGTATCATACACCCCCTCCTACTACCCAGCGTTCTTATGTAATCACCTGTTGTCTTGTCTTTCCATACCTACAAGTGACCCCATTGGCCACTCGCAGCACTGCAGCACGGGACAAGTGCACCACTTCACTGGATGTCACCAGGACCTTCTATCACTCTCCATTCTACTACTCATCCATGGACCTGGCCGACTTTCACCATCTCTGTACTCCAATCCGCTAAACTTCAGCTCCATCAGCCTGTGTCCCTGGGACCCTGCTGCCCTCCTAGTCATTTCGGACACACTTTCGCTTTCGCTGATTTGACTGCTCTCTCATCCACAAGTTCTCAGTCCTGGGAACCTTGTCCATCCACTGTCACTCACTTTTTTGGGGGATTGAATTCCAAGCAGGTGATCCTCATCTGGTTCTTCACTGGAAAGGCCTCCACACTGGGGGATTTTGCACACATGGAGGTGAACAAGAAGAAACCGACCATAATGTTCATCCAGGCCAGAGGAACCTCACTCAGAGGAAGCACGTTTCAGCTTTAGGTTTGGTTGAAGTTGTGCCGAACTGCCACAAGAGGGCAGCAGTAGATCAGACAGAGTAGTTCAGTTTAAATGCCCACAGCAGCTGGTGGTATCTTTACTTTGTAAGTTTCTGAGCTCAAATCAAGTCCTGCAGGTTTGGGGTCTATTTTAATGTTAATTTAAGTAAATTGATTTATGCTTTCACATTGTGTAGGTGAGTTGTGTTGGAAAAGTGAATGCAGCTGTGTGGTAACTGTTTGGAAAATGGCTGTTAAAATTAATTGCATTTAGTATTTCTGTGTATTGTTCTCTAGTTTGTTTAGGGGCAGGTTTAAGATAGCATAGTTGTCTAATAATTACTGTTATTATTATCATTATTATTATTTAATGCAAATGTTTCTCATTATTTTAGGTGTGTTCGATACTAATGTCCAACTCTTCTTCACTCTAAACCTGAAAGGGCCTATGTAAAAACATGGAAAAACAGTTCTATTTTGAATTAAACATAGAAGTTTAACTCCATCCATTCAGCCTACAGCAGTTTAGCCCCACCCATTCAGCCTACAGCAGTTTTGTAAGTAAGTAAGTAAGTAAACATTTATTTATATAGCACTTTTCTAAGCACAGCTACAAAGTGCTTCACAAACAACAAGTACTAAAAATAGAATGATAAAACAAAACAGATACATATAACTATAAAAACAGTACAGCTACATTCATAAACAACTTAAAACTGACATAAAACCATAAAAACAATGCAGCACTATCCAATAAATAACAAAAGCATCACCTGTGACCAACCTCAAAAGCTAATGAATAGAGATGCGTTTTGAGTCTTCCTTTAAAAATGTCCTTTGATCCAGCTAGTCTAACATCCAAAGGCAGAGCATTCCACAACTTGGGGGCATACACAGAAAAAGCACAATCTCCCTTACGTTTCCGTTTTGTCCTAGGGACCACTAAGAGCCCCTGACTAGATGACCTTAGTGATCTGGTACTAGGATACAGTGATAATAATTCTGAAATATATTTTGGCCCATCACCGTGCACCGCCTGGTATGTTAAAACCAACATTTTGAACTGAATTCAAAAAACAACAGGCAACCAATGCAGAGATGCCAGTACAGGGGTAATATGCTCCCTTCTTTTAGTCCCGGTAAGTACCCGGGCAGCTGCATTCTGAACCAGCTGCAGCCGTGCCATTGCCCCTTGACTAAGACATGTAAATAGTGCATTGCAATAATCAAGTCGTGATGATACAAAAGCATGAATGATCTTCTCTGTGTCCTGGAAGGAGAGCATTTTCTTGATTTTGGCAATATTTCTCAATTGAAAATAACAGGTCTGCACCAGCTTTGTTATATGCATTGAGAAATTAAGATCTGAGTCAAAAATGACTCAGAGGTTTCTGGGATAAGGGTTTATCTGTGAAGCCAATAACCCAAGTTCCTTCTTTAGGTTATCAGCAGCCTTTTGAGAACCCAGAACCAATACTTCTGTTTTCCCGTCATTTAATTTGAGGAAATTACAGCTCAGCCAATCCTTAATTGCTTTAATACAATCAGTGAGACTCTCTAATCTCCTGAAGTCGTTCCTTTTGACAGAGAGATAAATCTGTGTATCGTCTGCATAAAAATGATAAGAGATATTAAAACGACGAATCAGGTCACCTAAGGGGAGCATATATAAGTTAAATAGTATAGGACCAAGGATTGAACCTTGTGGAACTCCATACATTAGATCAGCACATGAAGATATCTTTCTTCCACTAGATACCCTAAAGGTTCTATTAGTCAAATACGAAATGAACCAATCTAATGCAGTTCCAGATATTCCAACCCACTGATGCAACCTCTCTATTAAAATATTATGATCAACTGTATCGAAGGCTGCACTTATATCCAATAAAACTAGAACAGAGACTTCCCCAGCATCTGCATTCATCAAGAGGTCATTTAATATTACACATTTAATATTATTATAAAACAGCAGTTTAATCCCACCCATTCAGCCTACAGCAGTTTAGCCCCACTCATTCAGCCTACAGCAGTTTAGCCCTACTCATTCAGCCTAACCCAGTTTAGCCCCATTCATTCAGCCTACAGCAGTTTAGCCCACCCATTCAACCTACAACAGTTTAGCTCCACTCATTCAGCCAACAGCAGTTTAGCCCCACTCATTCAGCCTACAGCAGTTTAGCCCCACCCATTCAGCCTACAGATTTTTAGCTTCACCCATTAAAACTAAAGTTATAAGGAGTGTTTCAACTCTGAGTGCTCTTTAAAAGATGCACAGCCAATCAGAATGCAGTTTTGAAAAATGCAACTTTTCAACTTAAAGAAATGAGGCCTAAAACTTTGAAATACACATTTAATTTAGCAAATGAAAAACACAACTTATTGATCTCCTAAGATAACCTGTCCCTAGTAGTGTGGCCTTTTTGATTAGGTTAATTTTACCTGTGTGGGGCGGGAGTAAGCTGGACTATCCCACCAAGTCTTGTTTACAGTTTTCCACCAGAGGGGGAATTTCACTTGGAATAGAGCAGGAAATGCTTATTCCCAAATATTTAAATCCAGGTTTTTGCACATTTGAAGGGCGTACTGTCAGGGCAGTAACTGAACGCCGAAGTTTATAGGGAAATAATACTTATTTGAAAATATAATTTATAGCCTGAGACGGACCGTAACTTATCCTGTATGTTGAGTATATGCGGAAGGGAGCAGCCTGGGTTACCAGCATACATCATACAAGATCATCAGCACATACAGAGATCTGTAACATTTTGCACATTTATGTTCATTTTGTTTCTTCAGTTAACCTCGACCTTTTGCTATATGCCATGTCATTTTAGTTCTGTTTCTTTATATACAGTGAGGAAAATAAGTATTTGGACACCCTGCGACTTTGCAAGTTCTCCCACTTAGAAATCATGGAGGGGTCTGAAATGTTCATCTTAGGTGCATGTCCACTGTTAGAGACATAACCTAAAAAAAAAAAATCTGGAAATCACAATGTATGATTTTTTAATAATTTATTTCCTGCAAATAAGTATTTGAACACCTGTCTGGACCAGCCCACCACTACCACTGGATGTCACCATGTCCTTCTATCACTCTCCATTCTATGTTTCATCCATGGACCTGGACCCTTTCACTATCTCACCATCTCCAACTCCATCAGTCTCACTTTTAGTATTTTACCACAGCAGCTCTCCTCTGTTTCACATCCTGATTCGCCTGCTTGAGCCTCTGTATGGTCCACCCTCTTCCTGGCCCCATCTCTCATCTTCTTCATGTCTGACGCTTCACTATACTTCCGGATGCTGTTGTTTCTCAGGCCTCTCCTGTGCAACAGCTTGAACAGGCATGACTGCCTCTCTTCTTTAAGTGCTCCCACTCCCTGTCCACTGGGTCACCGTTGCATCATGCTGCAGAGGAAACCCCCCTCAGTATCCCCCCCTTCCCGCTCAGATTGCTCCACCATCCATTTGTAAAGATGTTGCAATGTCCCCGGGACCCTGCTGCCCTCCTAGTCATTTCAGCCACACTTCCACCCTCGCTGATTTGACTGCTCTCTCATCCCCTCAAGTTGTCAGTCCTGGGACCCGCAGCTAGACCCGACTCTGAGACTGTCTAGAGTAATAAAGTTCCCCTCAGAGCAACTAGTCCCAACTCAGAGACTGCCTAGAGTAATAAAGTTCCCCTCAGAGCAGCTAGACCCGACTCTGAGACTGTCTAGAGTAATAAAGTTCCCCTCAGAGCAGCTAGTCCCAACTCTGAGACTGTCTAGAGTAATAAAGTTCTGTGCTAGTTAGAGGTGTTTGTCCATTAGTCACTGTCTGATAGTTTGACCTGTGCTTTTAGCCTGTAAATCTTCCAACAGATAAAAGAGCAGACAGACACTAAACGGAGCAGGTAATGGCCATGTTTGATTTTATTTAAGTCTTATTATCATGATGCTCTCTAAAACAGTGCTGCTATGTATTTAACAGATAAAGTAGAATTAACAAAAATCTTCTTCTTGGCCACATTAAATAGGAACAGACAGTATTTTAGCAACCTGCTACTGGTTTTAGAGAAGCAGTGGCTGCACAGGAGGTGTGGGCACAGGCCTGGGAAACACTGTACCCATGACAAAAGAGCCTTAAAAGCAGATGAATAGTTGTGACTCTTAGCTGGGAGCTGTGTATATGTGCTTAATGGGCTCTGCTGTGATTCAACAAACAAAGCTCTTGTCTACAGCTACGTTTTCTGTGACTTCTAAACACACTGAACCAGTTACTGACTCAATCTTATTTTTGCAGTTATCAGATTATTCAGCAAAATGTAAACACACTCATTGTTCCTTTGTCATTGTTTTTTTTAATGAAAAATAAAGATGGATGAAGAGTTAGCATTATAGCATCCTGCTACTGGTTAGTGAGAAGCTGTGGATGCATGGGAGGCATGTAGTTTAATCGCTACAGCTGCAAGTAAAGAGACCTAAAAGCATGTACATAGTTGTGAACTTTAGTTTGGGTCTGTGTATATGTGCTTAATGACTGATGACCTGCCTGCAGTCCCAGCCATTTGGAGCACTGGCAGTGGTTCTTACCACTGCATGATTAAATAAAAGAGCTTCTTTCTAAAGCGCTATGTTTCCTGTGTCTTTTTAAAGGTAAAAACAGGCACAGCAAGGTTCATCAGCAAACCCCAGCTGGAAGATGGCAAGGTGAGGCTGGAGGCCAGAGTCAGTGTGGGAAGGCCTGGTGACAGGCCTGATAGCGAGCCCTGCACAGAGAGGCTGGAGACTAGAAGCAGTGTGCATGGCCAAGGGTCAGGCTCAGTGGTGTCTCAGTGGGTGACATGGTGGGTGATGGAGATAGTGGAGAGGGGTGCGCTGCTGCTCTTGCCACCTCTCCAAATAGTGCAAGGAGTGATGGTGCAAGCTGTGAGGAGAATCGCTCTGCTTGGGAGGAATACGCAGAGCTCGGCCTCTCTCCGCTCCGGTGCTCCTGGGAAAAAGGCCATGCCCCTGAGGAAGAACCAACAGCACATGCAGCATAGACAGTGGCCATTCTATTGGCGGCAGTCATGGGCTGGATGTTGGGGAACCAGCCTCCTGACCGGAAGGTTGCCAGTTCAATCCCCAGAGACGACAGCACACGACTGAGGTGTCCTTAAGCAAGGCTCCTAACCCCCAACTGCTCTCTGGGTGCTGCGGATTGTGCTGCACACTGCTCCGGGCAAGTGTGCTCATTGCCCCCTAGTGTGTGTGTGTGTGTGTGTGTGTGTGTGTGTGTGTGTGTGTGTGTGTGTGTGTGCTCACTAGAGTGTATGTGGTCACTTCACAGATGGGTTAAATGTGGAGATGACATTTCCCCGTTGTGGGACTAATAAGGGTCACTTAATATTAGTCTATAACCCCTGTTACAGAGCCTGCGAGGGGGTACACTGTGCTCCCACACACCTCAGGGTCTCTACTTGCACTCTGTGGGGTTGCCGGGATGGCTCTTCAGAAAATGGAGAGAAATAAAGCGTTCCACTACTGGCTAGCGTGAAGGCATGTAGGAGGCCATACATACAAGGGAAGTGCCGCAGCTGTGATATGAACAACTTGTGACTGTTAGTGTGGAGCTGTGTAGATGCATTTAATAGTCTATGTTGTGCTGGGCTGTGGGCTACTTAGTTAGGTAATAGTGCAGTGGTGGTGCCTAGTGCAGTGAGAGCTGTATGGATATTTAACAAAAGCTCCCATCTAAAGTGTTACATTTCCTGCACCTTCACCCTCTGTGCTGACACAGCTGAACCACGGATGTGGGTTGCTATAGGGTTTAAGCAATCTAGAGGCCCACTTCCACATGTTTACATCTCATTCTCTCACTCTCACATCACGTTTGTCCATTAGTCACTGTCTGATAGTTTGACCTGTGCTTTTCGCCTGTAAATCTTCCAACAGATAAAAGAACAGACAGACACTAAACGGAGCAGGTAATGGCCATGGCTGCACAGGAGGTGTGGGCACAGGCCTGGGAAACACTGCAGCCATGACAAAAGAGCCTTAAAAGCAGATGAATAGTTGTGACTCTTAGCTGGGAGCTGTGTATATGTGCTTAATGGGCTCTGCTGTGATTCAATAAACAAAGCTCTTGTCTACAGCTACGTTTTCTGTGACTTCTAAACACACTGAACCAGTTACTGACTCAATCTTATTTTTGCAGTTATCAGATTATTCAGCAAAATGTAAACACACTCATTGTTCCTTTGTCATTGTTTTTTTTTAATGAAAAATAAAGATGGACAAAGAGTTAGCATTATAGCCTCCCGCTACAGGTCTTTCTAAAGCGCTATGTTTCCTGTGTCTTTTTTTAAAGGTAACAACAGGCACTGAGAGCAGTGATTAAGGCGGCACAGCAAGGTTCATCAGCAAACCCCAGCTGGAAGATGGCAAGGTGAGGCTGGAGGCCAGAGTCGTGTGGGAAGGCCTGGTGACAGGCCTGATAGTGAGCCCTGCACAGAGAGGCTGGAGACTAGAAGCAGTGTGCATGGCCAAGGGTCAGGCTCAGTGGTGTCTCAGTGGGTGACATGGTGGGTGATGGAGATAGTGGAGAGGGGTGCGCTGCTGCTGTTGCCACCTCTCCAAATAGTGCAAGGAGTGATGGTGCAAGCTGTGAGGAGTATCGCCCTGCTTGGGAGGAATATGCAGTGCTCGGTCTCTCTCTGCTCCGGTGCTCCTGGGAAAAAGGCCATGCCCCTGAGGAAGGACCAACAGCACATGCAGCATAGACAGTGGCCATTCTATTGGGGGCACTCATGGGCTGGAGGTTGGGGAACCAGCCTCCTGACCGGAAGGTTGCCAGTTCAATCCCCAGAGACGACAGCACACGACTGAGGTGTCCTTAAGCAAGGCTCCTAACCCCCAACTGCTCCCCGGGTGCTGCGGATTGTGCTGCACACTGCTCCAGGCAAGTGTGCTCACTGCCCCCTAGTGTGTGTGTGTGTGTGTGCTCACTAGAGTGTATGTGGTGTTTCACTTCACAGGGAAATAGAAAATAGAGAGCAACTGGCTAGCGTGAAGGCATGTAGGAGGGAAGTGCCGCAGCTGTGATATGAACAACTTGTGACTGTTAGTGTGGAGCTGTTTAGATGCATTTAATAGTCTATGCTGTGCTGGGTGTGGGCTGCTTAGTTAGGTAATAGTGGAGTGGTGGTGCCTAGTGCAGTGAGAGCTGTATGGATATTTAACAAAAGCTCCCATCTAAAGTGCTACATTTGCTGCACCTTCTCCCTCTGTGCTGACACAGCTGAACCACGGATGTGGGTTGCTATAGGGTTTAAGCAATCTAGAGGCCCACTTCCACATGTTTTCGTCTCATTCTCTCACTCTCACGTCACATTCAACATTTCTCATATGTGCTTTTAAGGTTCTTCTCAAAAATCATACCCACAGAGAGAATGCAACTGGAAGCTGCTAATGTTTCTGGGAATGCGCAGTGGTGGAGGAAGTACTTGAGTTAGAGTGGAGATACCCACAGAGGACCCAAGTAAAATATTACCCAAGTAAAATACAAGTCCTCCCTTTAAACCTCCATTTGAGTAAAAGCACCAAAGTATTTGCCTTCAAATTACTGAAGTATCGGAAGTAAAAGCACTAAAAGATTAATTATGACTCTAATGTCCAACAAGACTCTTGCTTCGTTAACTTTAGGTGAAAATACTCCAGTGTTACTCTTGGTAAACCAAACTTTTAGTAGAATATCATTAATTAGTCTGAGGCTGATGTCTATTAGAGTTATCATAAGCACAAAACACTGAAGGCAAACAATTTACATTAGGTAGAACCGAGTGGCCCTGAAATAACCTTTTATAAACAAGCAAAGTCTCAGTTTAGGTTTTGTTTGCAACTTAGTTCCAAGTTTAAGTTGAATAAAAACTGGCTTTAAACTCAGGATCACAGATGAGCTCCTTTACTATGTTGATCTGTAGGCGTCTGTTCTTAAACATAAACCAGCCCAAACTAATTTACTATAAAATGAAATGGTGTTTGTAGAAATTCAGAAAAAAGCTGCGTCAGTCTCGACTGCATATGTGGACATATTTCTATATTGTGCTCTATTTACACAAAGTAAGGTTAGTTCATCATTTATGTTGAACAGACTCTCCCAAAGTTTTACGCTGCTGCGCTGACACTGAACCGCGTGCTGCACTGGGTCGGTATGACCAACAGGTCAGAACCAGCTCTAAACAAAGTGACCGCTGGGCCCTGATTGGTGGGCTTACTTCACACTTCTTTGTTTTGACACGTGGATCGACGATTTCACAAAATGTAGTGGAGTAAAAAGTCAGATTTTTTTACTTTGAAATGTAGTGGAGTGAAAGTAAAAAGTCGCCCAGAATGGAAATACTTGAGTAAAGTACAGATACACTAAAAAATCGACTTAAGTACAGTAACTAGTTACATTTATACATTTACTTAGCTATTGTCCACCAATGGAAGGCACAACCAAAAGTTTGCAAGCTAGCCCACCTGTCTGTAGCTGCCTGTCACTCATTCATTTCTTTATCCTCACAACAACATTGAGTGCATTTACACACATAATCTGATCACTATTGGACTTTGCAGTTATCTGCTTATTCAAATGGGTGCATAAACAGCCCACTCTGATTGAGGTCTAGAAATCTGGTAACAGAAGCTGGATTGGAACTCATAAATGAGAGTTCTCAGTGCAAGTGTACTCTTACTCACATTTCTTTTATTTCTCTGAGCCTGCGCATGTGTGAAAATGTACACACGTTCTGTGTGATTTTTTTCTCTGTCATGCTAAATTTAGATCTTGGACATGAAGTTTTTTCTACTTAAGCTTGAACACAAACGTGCCATCACAAGCAGTTTCCTGTCAGATAGGAGGTGGTGAGGAGGTTTGCGAGTGCAGCCAGAAGAAATCAGTCCTCAGTGATGGCAAAGGAAAAATACGGTACACAGCTTTAATTTATGCTCTTACTCATTTTCAAAAAAGGGTTGTAATAGTAAATGAAACAGCCTATAATGCTAAAGCTGAGACTGATGGAAATAACACAGCAGTTACACTGATAATGGAAGATGAGTGTTGGGTCTTATTGTCTTATTGTTTCTGTTGTAGTGAGTTTGTAGTTCTGTGTATCTAGAGCTGTTCACTCAGAGGGGTTCTACCTAATGATTTAAGCAATCACGCAATATCACTCACACAGACCGGCTATCAGGCTGCATTAGAGCTCCCACTGCAGGGTTTATACTGTATTGATCACAGTATTGATCAGATACTGACACATTCAGATGAATGAATTAAAGTTTTTTGTTTTTCTCTGCAGGCGAACCCCGGACGTTTGACCCTAATTTTAAAGGGCCCATTCACAACAGGTGAGAGGGACTGTTATTCACTTCACTGATGCTGTTGTAACAGTTTATAACCTGTGCTTTAAGTCTGCTGTAAGAAGTATTTTCCTGTTTCGATTCTCATTTCTGTCAAATGTTTCTGCCTCATCTTTGGTGTTCTGGCAAATTGAGTTGATGAAACCTTGTCAAAATATCCTACCGTAGTGCATATTTATAGGTAACACTCTACATAAAAGTATGATGAGATTAGATATGTGAGATTTTAACAGCCTAAATCAGTTTATTGAATGTATTACTAGCATTAAAAGAATAATCAAGATATTTTGAGAGACTACATCAGCTTATCAGGGTGTTAGAAGGAATATTATGTTCAATTTGTACTGAATTAGCATTTAAAACACAATAAAATGTTTGAAACGTCAAGTTACTACAATGCTCGGTAGGTCTACTCCATCATTAGGACACGTTATTAGACCACTGGACACACCACTGACCACATGGTTGTAAAGTTACAATTTGAACAACAGTGTTGTCTGTTCAGTTATAAGCTGTTTCTAATTCAATTCTGATTTAACTCTAATTCTACATTAATTGAACTTTTTCTAATTCCATTGTTAATCAGTTGCAATTCTAAAATATTTCTAATTCAATTCTTATTCAGTTTTAATTCTGTTTCAATTCTGGTTCTAATTTAATTCTGAATCATTTGTAATTCAATTCTAATTCCATTGTAAAACAGCTCTAATTCGGGTATAATACTCCAGAGCCCATACTAAACAAATTATGCTTTTAATTTAATACCAGCAAGCAGAGTTGCAACACTGGTTAGGGTCCTAAAGACCAGCATTTTACAATAAAACAATTGTTTATTGTTTTGATGATTCTGTAAAAGTATGAGTTTTGTCATACACTGACTGGCCACTGCATTAAGTCCAGCTTGTACACAGGGAAGTGGACTTAATAAAGTGGCTGGATGGTCTACTCTATTAAAGTACAATTGACTGATGTTTGAATGCTATAAAATTAAACAGCTCAGCAGCTCATTTATTGTTAGGAACTTGAGTAGAGGCTCTTCTGATTGACTGTGAAGAATATTTATGTTCAGTTAAAGAGCAGAACTGCACTGGCCTTTATATATGCTCACACACACACACACACACACACACACACACACACACACACACACACACACACACACACACACACACAGAGTGTGTATAACTCAGCACTGTGTGTTTAGCTTAGTGCAGTGTGTATAACTCAGTACTGTGAGTATAGCTTAGTGCAGTGTGTATAACTCAGTACTGTGAGTATAGCTTAGTGCAGTGTGTATAACTCAGTACTGTGAGTATAGCTTAGTGCAGTGTGTATAACTCAGTACTGTGAGTATAGCTTAGTGCAGTGTGTATAACTCAGTACTGTGAGTATAGCTTAGTGCAGTGTGTATAACTCAGTACTGTGAGTATAGCTTAGTGCAGTGTGTATAACTCAGTATTGTGCTATAACTCAAGTGCAGTGTGTATAACTGAGCATAGTGTGTATAATCCAGCATATTGTGTAATTTGCTGTGTGTGTAGGAGCTGCACTGATGTTCTTTGCTGTCTGCTGTTCACTCTGGGCTTGCTGGGTTACCTAACAGTCGGATATGTTGGTGAGTTTTGTCATCTGTAAAATAAATAAATCCTCTATCTCTATATCTATCTAGCTATCTCTCTATCTATCTCTTCAGTGTATTTGAACTCTGAGCTCATTTGAGTGGATGAAGAACTAAATTGTGAGTGAATAAACAATATCGTAATAAACACTAACTAGAAAAGTGCCTTTCCTGTAGAAAATGCAGAGTGATTCAGCAGCTTAAGCAATGCCCAAACAGTTGCTAAGGTGTTTCCAAATTATTCTTATGCCAATTTAAGTGGTTGCCATTGAATTCCAGGTGGTTGCTAAGGTTTTGCTATGTCGTTGCAATTGTTCCCACATGGTTATCATGGTGTTTCAAATGAGTTTGTGTCATAATTATGTATGCACAAACTTCTGCACCCCATTCATTCTTTGTGGGGAAACAAATCGTAATTTAACAATAAAAGTACGAAATCAAAAATCTGTATAAAAGCCATTATCCAAAAAATCTGGAATTGTCAGTACCTCAAAAACGGCAGGATGAGTTAGTGGACAAAAATCCAGCAGTCATAGGAAAAAAAAGTATTGCATCTGATAGCAATAGTGTTGCATGTTGCTTTGCCATGAGCAATCACTAATCATATACCAATCTGTACACAATTACAATCGTTATTAATGCCAACAACATACCCCTCCCATCCCCCACCACCCCCCAGCCTGGTTTCAGGGTGACCTGCGGAGGGTGATTCATCTCACAGACAGCAGGGGGCAGTTCTGTGGTCAGAAGGGAACCCCACTGGAGTGAGTGCATTAAACACACTCACAGTCACTCACTCACTTACTCACTCAGTCACATGTACACGCACACACACACGCGCACACACACACACACACACACACACACACACACACACACATACACACACACACACACACACACACACACACACACACACAGTTCAATTCAGTGAAAACATGAGTTCTCTGGCGAGCTCAGTCGATCCTCACTCTATGTGTGTGTATATGCAGGAAGAAGCCCTTGCTGTTTTATATAAATAGTCTGAAGTGTTTGAGTTTGACGGTGCTGCTGGAGTTCCAGTGTCCTACCACACAGGTAATACCCATTTACCCCAACATAAAGCTCTCAGTACCCAACCATATTACTCCACCCCACCTGCTCTGTGATTACACTGTGTTGCGGTCAGCCGAACTGCTGTGTGCAGCAGCAGTTATATTGTTATTGATGTGATATTGAGATTGTGTGTGTGTGTGTGTGTGTGTAGATCTGTGTGGAGAAATGTCCAGAGCGGTCCCTGACGCTGGCGAATGCTAAACGGAACACAGAGGACAAGCAGTACTACTCACAGTTCTGTAAGGAGGGAGTGAATTTTGCACTGGTGAGTTAAACATACACACATTTACTCTCTAACACACACACACACACACGTTACTGAGAAAATACCCCTTACACATCTTACACAATTGAATACAGTTTACTTGAATTATTCAGTTATTGAGTTGATTAAATTGAGTAGAGGTGATTGAATCTGTTGATTTGGTTGAGATGTGTTGAGTGGATTATATTCAGCTCTGTTAAGCTGATTGAGTTGTGTTGTGTTTGGTTGATTGAGTTGTGTTGAGTTGATAGTGTTGAGTGGTGTATAGATAATTGAGTTGTGCTGTGCTAAATGAATGGTTTTGTGTTTTATTGATTGATTTGTGTTGAGCTGTGATGTTGATTAAGTTGTGTTAATTGATTTGTTTTTAGTTGAACTGATTGAGTCATGATGCGTTGCGCAGAGATAATAGAGTTGTCTAGCGTTGTATTTTGTTAGATTGAGCTGTATTGAGATGATTGTGTTCAGTGGAGGTCACTGAGCTGTATTAAGTTGTGTTTATTTGATTGAGCTATTTTAAGTTGTGATTTGATTGAGCTATTTTAAGTTGTGATAAGTTGTGATTGTGATTAAGTTTAAGATTTATTGAGATATGTTGAGTTGGTTGTTCAATTGAGTTATCTTGAGTTGATTGAATTATGTTGACTTGTGTTCAGTTGATTGAGTTGTATTGAGTTGATTGAATTGAGTTATGTGTAGTTGGATGAGTTGCATTGAGTTGCGTTTAGTTGATTGAGCTGTTTTGAATTTTGTTGAGTTGGGTTAGCCTTCCTCCCGATGACAGCTGGGATAGGCTCCAGCACTCCCCGCGACCCTGAGGGCGAAGTGGCTTAGAAGAAGTTAATTGAGGGGCATTGGGCTGTGTTATATTTATTTGATTGAATTTTGTTTTGTGAAATTTTGTTTTGTCGGTTTGAGTGAGATTTGATGAGTTATATTATGTTGATTGGGTTGTGTTTAGATGATTGAGCTGTGTTGATTGAGGTTTGTTATATCGATTTGATTGAGTTGAGTTGTATTTAATTAATTGAGTGGTATTTTGTGGTGTTGTGTTTATTTGATTGAGTTTTGTTATTTTGGCTTGATAGAGATTTGAGTTGACTAAGCTGTGTAAAGTAGGGTTTACTTAACTCTGCTGAGTTGTTTATGGTGAGTTGTACATATTTGATTGAGTTGTATTTAATTGTTTGATTTGTGTTGGGATGATTGTGTTCTGGTTAGTTTATTGTAATGTGTTGATTGGTTTAGGTTTTTAGTTTTGTTGAGTTGTGTTGAGTTGAGGTGTGTCGAGTTTGTTGTTCGGTGCAACTGACATTGTTATTTTTGTTTCTTTTTGTTTACAGCCGAATACTGAACTCCTGAAAGACGAAATGTGTCCAGATATGATCTTTCCCAGCCAGCCTCGTGAGTTATTCAGTTCTGTATCAGCAACTTTGATCTGACCTGTTCATATGCTGATGGTGTGTGTGTGTGTGTGTATGTGTGTGTGTGTGTGTGTGTGTGTGTGTGTGTGAATGTAGTTATGCACAGGTGTTTCCCAGTCCTGCCGATGACAAAAACAGTTGGTGATAACACTACCATCAACACCCTCTTAAATGCTGCAAGCAAGTCAGTCTGTGTGTGTATGTGTGTGCATATGAATGTCAGTGTTAAACTGTCAGTGAGAAGCTGAATACTTTTTTGTTTCTGCAGGGAGTCTAACCCTGTTAGAAAAGCTCAGGAGGTGGCCATGAAGATCTTTCAGGATTACACACAGTCCTGGCAGTGGATCCTGCTGTGAGACTCTCAGCCATTATACACCAATTAACCACCTAATGCTGCATAACACACTGTATGACGGTACAATACTGTATGTCTGTCTCTCTATCTGTCTGACTCTCTCTCTCTCTCTCTCTCTCTCTCTCTCTCTCTCTCTCTCTCTCAGTGGATTAGTAATGTCCATGGTGCTCAGCATGATCTTCATTGTTCTTCTGCGTTTTGTGGCTGGGGTTATAATCTGGGCGATAATCATCTCGGTCATCCTCGTTATTGGTTACGGTGAGGACGTTTCTTCTGCTGTAGATCAGACTATTTTCATACCCCAGTAAGAAAACGTCTTAGGATTTCCATTAAACGAAACAGTTGTGTCTACCAGTAAAATCAAACTGAAAATGAACTCAGCAGCATTCAGTGGGGTATGATGATGGTGCACAAAATCACACCCCACTCATCTCATCTCTCTCTCTCACTCTCCCTCTCCCTCTCCCTCTCTCTCTCTCTCTCGCTCTCTTGCTCTCTGTCAGGTACCTTCCACTGTTATATGCAGTACGCTGCTCTGAAAGGCCAAGCTGGATCAGATGTTACCATAAAGGAGCTGGGTCTGCGGACAGATTTCTCCATCTACCTGCAGATCGAACAGACCTGGCTGGCCTTCAGTGAGTTTGCTACTATTATTATTTTAAATATTAGATTTACTATTATTATTATTATTATTATTATTATTACATATGGTGGTTAGCTCATCTCTCAGTCTGTGTGTGTTTCCCTCTCAGCAATTATCCTGGGTATCGTGGAGCTGGTGATCCTTCTCATCCTCATCTTCCTCAGAAGCAGAATCGTCATCGCAATCGCTCTCATTAAAGAGGCCAGCAGGTAAGCTCAGTAAGCTAACATTAGAGTTAGGCTACTAGTGTAAGATTATATCAATGATAATAACACAGTCTAGAGGCTGACCGTGTATCATACAGTCTCTCTTTTTGTGACAGTTTAGAGGGAGTGGTGATGAACTGCCTAAAGGTTTTTGATTAAATGCTGATAAATTTAGCATTTCCTCTGATTTGGAAGTCCAGTGCTGCTATATAAAGCCCCAAGGGCGTTCAGTTGATTGACTGGCTTTCAAAAATCTGCTGGCAAAAATGTGAGATTTCATGTTGTGTTTATGTCCTAAGTGAAAATAAGTTCATCCTTAACATCCTCTACAGATTCAGCATTAATACAATTATGAATTGATTGTAGTTATTATCATTAAAGTTGTGTTACTGTAATTTTCACCCCATTTATTTTTCAGGGCTCTGACTCATATGATGTCATCGCTATTCTACCCTCTGCTGACCTTTGCCCTCTTGTCTCTGTTGATCGCATACTGGGCCATAACCTCTTTGTATCCATCTCAGAGTTACACACACTCTTATAGCACCACAGACTCACCTCGCAGACACACCACCATCACTCTCGGTCACTTTCACTCAGCTAACAGAGAGACAGACAGAGAGATACATAAACAGATGGATAGACAGACAGTGACAAATGCATAGGTGGACAGATGAATAGACAGACAGAAACACAGACATAGTACTGATAAAAGCTGCGTACAAGGTTTACATTTATATTACAAAGTAATCAAATGAGTCAAAGTAATTAAACATAAATATAAAGTGCTCCTATAGAGGAACGTCCAGCTGATCCTTAACCGCCTCCTGCAGCTTCCTGTCCAATCAGCCGATCTATAAAGTTAAAGACACCACAGAGTGTAAATACTCCAACCAGACCTGCGACCCTCAGGTCAGTCTCTAGAAACACCTTTTAATAATATTATCAAGAATTGATAATAATAAAAAGATTATAATAATTTCTACAGTACACATACACACTATATTCTTCTTGTATTGTACTTTTTTCTTGTAAAGTTTGCGTTAATTAATATACTATTAACTTCTACATGATCATTTTCCAAATGTCTTACAAAATAACAGACTGTTTTTAGACTGAATATGCAGTTATATATGATGTTCAAGATGGGGATGTGATGCATGCAGAATGTATGCTGATTTGCACAAATAAAATCATATATATATATATATATATATATATATATATATATATATATATACCACCCCAATTCCAATGAAGTTGGGATGTTGTGTAAAACAGAAATAAAAACAGAATATGATTAATTGTAAATCCTTTTCAACCCGTATTCAATTGAATACACCACAAAGACAAGATATTTAATGTTCAAACGGATAAACTTTATTGTTTTTTGCAAATATTCACTCATTTTGAATTTGATGCCTGTAACACGTTCCAAAGAAGTTGGGACAGGGGCAACAAAAGACTGGGAAAGTTGAGGAATACTCAAAAAACACCTGTTTGGAACATTCCACAGGTGAATAGGTTAATTGGAAACAGGTGAGTGTCATGATTGGGTATAAAGGGAGCATCCCTGAAAGGCTCAGTCGTTCACAAGCAAGGACAGATGAGGTTCACCAGTTTGTGAACAACTGCATGAGCAAATAATCCAAAAGTTTAAGCACAACGTTTCTCAACGTGCAACTGCAAGGAATTTAGGGATTTCATCATCTACAGTCCATAATATCAAAAGATTCAGAGAATCTGGAGAAATCTCTGCAAGTAAGCGGCAAGGCAGAAAACCAACATTGAATGCCCGTGACCTTCGATCCCTCAGGCAGCACTGCATTAAAAACCCACATCATTCTGTAACGGATATTCCCACATGGGCTCAGGAACACTTCGGAAAACCACTGTCAGTTTGTCGCTCCATCTACAAGTGCAAGTTAAAACTCTGCCAAGCAAAGCGAAAGCCACATATCAACACCACCCAGAAACAGCTTTCAAGTTGTTTTTGGAAATCATGGACGTCGTGTCCTTCAGGCCAAAGAGGAAAAGGACTGTCCGGATTATCAGCGCAAAGTTGAAAGCCAGCATCTCTGATGGTGTGGGGGTGTGTTAGTGCCCATGGCAGGGGTAACCTGCACATCTGTGAAGGCACCATTAATGCTGAAAGGTACATACAGGTTTTGGAGCAACATCTGCTGCCATCCAAGCAGCGGCTTTTTCAGGGAAGTCCTGCTTATTTCAGCAAGACAACGCCAAGCCACATTCTGCACGTTACAACAGCGTGGCTTCATAGTAAAAGAGTGTGGGTACTAGACTGGCCTGCCTGCAGTCCAGACCGGTCTCCCATTGAAAATGTGTGGCACATTATGAAGCTCAAAATACGACAGTGGAGACCCCGGACTGTTGAGTGACTGAAGTTGTACATCAAGCAAGAATGGGAAAGAATTCCACCTACAAAGCTTCAACAATTAGTGTCCTCAGTTCCCAAAAGCTTATTGAGTGTTAAAAGGAAAGGTGATGTAACACAGTGGTAAACACGCCCCTGTCCCAACTTCTTTGGAACATGTTGCAGGCATCAAATTCAAAATGAGTGAATATTTGCAAAAAACAATAAAGTTTATCCGTTTGAACATTAAATATCTTGTCTTTGTAGTGTATTCAATTGAATATAGGTTGAAAAGGATTTGCAAATCATCATGTTGTTTTTATTTATGTTTTGCACAATGTCCCAACTTCATTGGAATTGGGGTTGTATTTATATGCATTCTTTCTTTTTTCACAGACATTCAACAGCTCTGAAGCGTTCAAGCACTGCCCAGGTGCGAAATGTCTGTTTGCGTTCTTTGGTGGAGAGACGTTCCTCCATAAGCACCAGATCGTGTTTCAGGTCTATAACTTGTTCATGTTCTTCTGGTGTATGAACTTTGTGATTGCGCTGGGTCAGGTGACCCTGGCTGGGGCCTTTGCCTCCTACTACTGGGCCTTCAAGAAACCGGCTGACATCCCGACGTTCCCTGTCTTCTCCTCACTCGGGCGGGCCCTCAGGTGTATTCACTATTCCTACTGTCCAACTCTGTTTAATAGAAACACAAAACGTGGTACAATAGTTAGCTAACCATTCAAATTTACAGTCTTAATCTTGAACCTACCAGAGCTGGTAAGCAGAAAACCAACTACACTACATAGTACATAGTACATAAGTTGGCTTCTTATTTCAATTTTTCATCCCACCTTAAATGGTGCAGCAGTTACGATCTGACGCCTGCGCATCATTTAAGATGGGATGGAAAATCACTCTAAGATACTGGCAAGTAAAAATAAACATGCCTGTGTTGTTTGTGGCACCATACATAGTCTATTAATACATTGTCACAGCTAAAAACAGGAGCACAAAATCATGTGATTAGAGTGGATTAATGATGTTCTCTCTCTTTCCTTTAGGTATCATACTGGCTCAATGGCCTTCGGTTCTCTGATCCTCTCCATCATTCAGGTGATCAGGGTGATGCTGGAGTATCTTGAGAAGAAACTGAAATGTGAGCTGGAGTTTTTTCTGTCTCCTGTTTTCTGTCTTACAGTGAAATAACATGAGAAAGCAGCTCGTTTAAATGTGCGGTGCTTCATCAATGCTCAAAGGAGAAGCAGTAGGAGGCTACATGAACCTGTTAGCTAATGTTAGTGTATGTGTTTAGTGACTTTTGATATGGGCTCAGCTCACTTGGAACCTGGACAGAGGTGGTACCAGAAACAGTACCTGTTACCAGGTTTGTGAGTAGAGTTGAATCAGTCCAGCCTGTACCATAAGTGGAAAAGCGAGCTCAATTCCTGAGAATTCCTGCTTCATCCCAAACTGCACAGTAGCTCTGCTGTGCAAAATTGGTTCATATTCCATTAGAAGTGCACTCATCAGTATAGACGTACAGAAGTGTGTGGGTTGGGACGCTCCACAGCTGCTTTGCTCAGCTGCTCGTTAGCTGCTCATTAAACACCCCAAGACAAAATTTAACGTGTTTCCTGATTAAAGAAACATTTATTGAGGTAAAGTAATGCATTTATTAAGGTCAGCTGATGTTGACTTCGCATTCGCCAGCCACTTGTTCTACATTTAAGTCACCGCAGTGTAAGGTGGAATGGAGAATTCCATTCCATTCCATTTAAGGTGGAATGGAGAATTCCAATGAGAACCTGGTGAATAAGCAGCTGACTTCAGCTTTATGTCTATATATATATGTATGTATATATATATATATATATATATATATATATATATATATATATGTATATATATATATATATTATTTTAGAGCTTTGGCAGCTTTAATAGTCATTTTTCTAGCTTGTTGGAAGTTGTTGGAATTTTCTGGAGATATGGTTATACACATCCACCAACCCTCAGATATCGAGCGCACATTGGTTCACTGGCTTGATAAGGACCCCTGCTGATTTTAAATGCACATAGTCGTTCGTTTTAGAAAATAAGCTAAAATATTAAAAAAAAAAAAAACAGAGGAAAAAATGAATGACTAGGCCTAACACAAAATAATTCAGTTGAAAATTTTGTGGTTGACAAAGTGCTAGATTGGCC